>NC_056726.1:1025998391-1026003391 GCF_019279795.1 Protopterus annectens | reverse complement strand
TGACTGGGAGTGTGTGTGTAGGGGGTAGGGGGGAGGTAAAAGTCAGAGAGAGAGGAAACATATTATATTCACTTGCACAGATGTAAATACATAAGCATATTAAATCCACTTGCACAATTCTTCAAACCCTATCACATTTCAATCTCCATACCTTCTAAGCACACATTTGATGTCCAGGCTTACGTTGAGTAAGGGAGAGAGGGAACACATTAAATCTTCTTGCACAATTGGTAAACTTTCAACCCCTATCACATTTCAATCTCTATACCATTTAAGTGTACATTTAATGTTCAGTGTTTCGTTGAGACCTGGATAGACATCAGCTTTCAGTTCTATCTGCCATTTTAATTCCCGGACTTGCAGGAATGTGTCTATGTCCCCTACAAACTCTTGTTATTTTTTCCAGCGCTGTTAATTTTAATCCTTTGAAGTTTGGGCAAATAGTACTGTGTTTAGCGAATGCATTCAGCCTGTCCTGTTTGTGTATTGCTACAGTGGTTTCTTTAATACAGTTACTCAGCTTTCTGTTCATTTTGCTGATATAGAAATTCCCGCAATGTTCGCAGAAAGCGCAGTATACTACATTTTTTGTGTTGCAGTCATAGTGGTCATGTAGACAGACAGTTCTGTTGCAGTGCGGGAAGGTGACGTTGTTGTCTTTTTGTATGTGTACACAGGCGACACACTTGCCACAGTCAGACATTCCAGGTTCTGTCGATACTTCATTCTGTGGGGATGGGCTTTTATTCCTCTTGAACGCACCTCCAGAAGAAGAGGTTCATTTGAAAAAGAAGTTCAGGGATGTTCCAAGTAACTTTGTCAGACCTTTTTGTCCTTCCAAGATGTCCCAATTGTTGGTGAGGATCCCTCTGATTCCGAACATATCCATGGACATTAGAAGGGGGAAACTTGCCAACCAGTCCTTTTTGTTCGGTGCGTTCTGTGTCCTTGCTGTGAATCCCTTTTCCAGGATTGGTGGGTACCTGGAGTTTCTGTGCTGTATAATGTCTTAGAACAGGTTGTCCACTAAATACTCTGGGTATTTCCTTTCTAAGAACAAGTTTCTGAGGTAAAAACCTTCCTTGATGAAAACCTCGTCCCTAAAAATGAGTCTGGATAACCAGATAAATTGTCCTTTTACAATATTCTTTTTCATGAAAAGGGGATGCTGGCTGCTGAACTCTAGATAGTTATTCCAGAAAGTGGGCTTGCGGAAGATGTTGGAGTCAAACTGTTCACTTTGCAGGTCTATAGTGAGATGGATATCCAGGAATTGAGTGGTGGTTCCGATATGTCCTACCATGAGGGTCAAGAAGTCCAGACTCTGGAAAAGGGTTTCCAGAAAATTGCTCAGAGAAAGTCTGTCCCCCTTCCAGACAAAAAATACGTCATCAATATAATGCCTGTACATTATGGTGTTGTTAAACTCGGGCAGCGATTCAACCTTATCCATTTCAAAGGCACTGAGGACTAAAAGTTCGCATATGCCGGAGCCATTTTGGACCCCGTGGCTACCCCTTTCTGTTGGTGGTAAATCTTCCCATTGAATTGAAAGAAGTTTTTTTCTTAATACTGCTTCTGTTAACCTGCATACAGTATTAATCTTAGACTCACTTAGGTTGGAGTGCCTGTTCAGGTACTGTCTGGTGAGGGTCAGTCCTTTGGCGTGGTGGATGTTTGTGTAGAGTGCTTCTACATCTAGGGTGACCAGTAAATATTCCACTCCATCCAGCCTTAGTTTGGAGATGTAATTTAGAAAAGCCCAGGAGTCCTTGGTGTAGTATTTGCTGTTCTGTACAATGGGGTTGAGGATGTGGTCTATGTATTGTAAAATCTTTTTTGTTTTTGTCCTTCAGTTCGATACCATGTGGCAGAAAGATGGATTTTCAGGGTTTTTGTGAACCTTGGGGATTCCAAAAATTTTCCAAGGCTAGATGTTATGACCTGCATGAAGTCTTTTTCATCTTGAGAGATTTCATCCCTGAGGTACAGTTCCAATAGTAGGTTGTCAATCTGTTTAAAGTTTTGTTGTACCTGGTTGATGTTGACCTTTTTGTAGAACTGGTTATCCATGAGAGATGCTTCAAGTGTTTGGATATATCTCTCCTGCTCCATCGCTACTATCCCAGATCCCTTGTCAGCCTTCATGATTCATAGGGATTTGTCCTGACTCAGTTCCTTCCAAGCCTGTCTTTCTTCCCTGTTCAGGTTGTGCCATTTTGCCGAGGGCTTATCAGAAAGGGGTTTCCTGATATCCCTTTCGCAGGTACTCGCAAAGAGGCTCAGTGTGATGGAGAGTGCAAGAATGCACAGGATCTTCATGGTAAGGGGTCTGCCGTTATCCTCTGAACTTTCCACATCTTTTTCCTCTTCATGTTGTTGTATATCTAATTTTAGTTGTAACTTTCTCAGGTAGCACTTGAGGTCCAGGATAACATCCACTGTGTTGGCTCTCTGCACCGGGATGAAAGAAAAGCCATTCTTCAGTACCTCATGATGGCTTTCCGAGAAAACTTGTGTGGTGAGGTTAAAGATGTCACCTACCCCCCGCTGGAGACCTCAAGTTGGTGCTATCAGGTGCTGGTATCAGTGAATGGGAAGGGTGATCATGGCGGTCCTTCCCAGTAATACTACTACTGTATCCCGTTCCCTCTCCTTCCCCTGCGAGTTGTTCCCCCTCCTTCCCTCAATATTGTTGGTGTTGAGGTTCCACTTTCATTCATTACACCCAGTTCTGAACTTGGTATAAGTCCTGGTTCTGGTTGTGAGTCCTGCTGAAGATAAAAAAACATTGCTGTTGCCACTTGTGTTGTTGTTGGAAGACTGGTCATTCATTGGTGGGGTCTAATAAACCCCTCCTTGATTGATCGCACTGTCAGATGTCCTGTAGTTTGTGTTGTTGTTGTCCTCATTGTTATCATGGTGGTTACATTCACTGGTGTCTGGATCTCCCTGTGTCAGCTGATTCTGGAGAAGCGTTTGTGGTCTTGGCTGTCCCCTAGGAGGAGTATGTACCCTCATCTGGGAACTACTGCCTGCTCCTGGGCTGGATGTGACGAGAAGTCTATCCACCTCCGGTGTATTAGGTCCATTTGTGGGTTCTTGTAATTCTATTGTACGCCTTAGGTCGGTTGTGTACAACGGGTTGGTTGTGGGATATCTGTCTGCCTTCTCCGTGTGTCTAAGGAGCATGTGGGCCTGTTCGGGTATGCTTTTCCTTCCTCATATTGTTTAATGTCCCTAAGCAATTTGCCTTTCTTGCGTTCAATCAGTGTCGCCACATGCCTAGTAATTTTGTGCAGTACATTGTCCCACATTTCCGCAAAGTCAATAAATGTGGGATCCTGCAGGATGCCTGTTTGCAGATCATCTATTTGAGACTTGTAGGTGGCCATACTCTCAGTATTGCTTTGGATGAGGGCTTTGATAGCTGCTAGCCCAGAGTCATTATATATTTTGACCAGTTCTTTGTGAAGCTGAGAGTTTGGAGTGGTCCTGTTAGGAAATTTGTTACATCTGAGACCCTGTGGGACTATATCCAGCTCTAAACACCTTTCCAGGTATAAGTTGTCATGCTCCAGGTTTTTGTAGGTTTTAATCAGTCTCTCGAATCAAAAATTGTAGTCTGCTGAGCTTTCTGCTAACATTGCAGGAATTTCTATATCAGCAAAATGAACAGAAAGCTGAGTAACCGTATTAAAAAGCACACTGCAGCAATACACAAACAGGACAATTTGAATGCTTTGGCTAAACACAGTGCTATTTGCCCAAACTTCACAGGATTAAAATTCACAGCACTGGAAAAAATAACAGAGTTTGTAGGGGACATGGACACATTCCTGCAAGTCCGGGAATTAAAATGGCAGATAGAACTGAGAGCTGATGTCTATCCAGGTCTCAACGAAACACTGAACAGTAAATGTACACTTAAATGGTATAGAGATTGAAATGTGATAGGGGCTGAAAGTTTAACAATTGGGCAAGAAGAATTAATGTGTTCCCTCTCTCCCTTACTCAACGTAAGCCAGGACATCAAATGTGCACTTAGAAGGTATAGAGATTGAAATGTGATAGGGTTTGAATAATTGTGCAAGTGGATTTAATGTGTTTATGGATTTACAACTGTGTAAGTGAATGTAATGTGTTTCCTCTCTCTCTGACTTTTGCCTCCCCCCCACCCCCTACACACATGCTCCCAGTCATCAGGCTAGCCTCTGCCGACCCCACCAACAACCCCCTAGTCTCACTTTTCAAGCAGCCGTTCAAGGGGTGATACCATCCGAACCAGCCCATGGGTGGTACCATCCCCACTGACCCAGTCTTCTGGGACTCTCTATTATTCATATCCTCCTACCCATCAAACCCCGGCTCCACAATCCATTTCTTGGGTGGCCCCCAAACAGCCCTCCCTCAAGTCCACACCACATTCCTACCACTCCCCCCTCAGGTGGCACACCCACACATATCTCTACACACACAGTCTGATACCCAAGCATAGTAGGGCTCTCTACCTGACTCCTCCACCTTTGTCCATGCCCTTCCTTACTTACATTTTGAGGCATGGACTCATAAGTTACGCAAAGTAACTATATGTAATTTCTGGGTTGTCCCATCAGGGATGAACCAATCTGGGTGTTAATATTAGAATTATCACAGCATGACTCTCATCTTTCCCGGTTACCCTATGTTTTTTTCTTGCTTTTCCAGATGATCCCTATCAGTATGCACACGGCACCTCAAGGCTATTACTGTCTGACCAATTTACCTAATGTAACTGCGATTGTAATGTTAATGTAAATGCACACAGCACCCTGCCTGGTCACACTTTACTATTGGGAAGGAACTGTTGTTAATTTAAATGGCCTGCTAGAACTAATCTATTTAAAGGAAGTGAAAATAGTTGCTCACAATTATGAAACATGTCTTTCTGAAGAAGTCTTGATAATAAATAAGATGAAAGCGCTAAAGTACTACAAGAGTTGTTGGTGTGATTTACTATT